>NC_056729.1:1528429551-1528466111 GCF_019279795.1 Protopterus annectens
CAAATATAACACACACACACACACACACACACACACACACACACACACACACACACACACACGCACACACACACACTCTTTAGTGCACTCTCAGACCAAAAACACTGTCACAGGAGGCCTTCTAAATAGTATGAAGCATGATCTATCAGGTCCTCTGGAATTGCTGTTTTACTGTAGCCTCTAAACAGGCTTCATGCATCATGAGTAGAGAACAGCAACAGTAATCCTTTGGCACAAAGGTAGGCCATCTACAGATACTGGTAACTACAGACCCATATGCCTCACTAGTTGTACATGTAAAACCATGCGAAGAATTGTCATGGAAATGATCAATAATGACATAGTAAACCTCCAGACACTGGACCAACCCGAGTCTGGTTTCATCATGGGAAGGTCATATCTACTCAACCTTGTAGACTTCTTTGAGAAGGTCACCAAAGCAATGGATTAGAGAAACATGGTTCACACTGTGCACCTTGACCTGCACAAGCCATTTAGCATAAATCCACACTCAGGCATTATTGACAAACTTAATAAGTTAGGTACAAACCCTTATGTCACCCTGTGGATAGCAGACTGGCATACAGACAAGACTCAGGAAGTTAGAACTGGGGAGTCCACCACTACAAAGAGGCTAGTCACAAATGGAGTCTCTCATGGATTGGACCTGAGATGACTCCTTTTGAGTGCTGATTTCTCTGAAGTCAAGCCCAATGTCAGTGCCCTCGGGCTGACTAAATTTGCAGATGATTGCAAATTAGGAGCTATCACTGCAATTACCCACTGACACAAATGTTCTCCAGGAAGGCCTGACACATACAAACAACTGAGTGCTAGAGCCATGGACTAAAACTAAATGCCAATAAATGCATAATAGTTTCCTTTGGGGTAGTCATTTACCCCAAGTAACTGTCATATTGGCAATACACCCCTAAGGCTTGACCCAGTACTCAGGGACTTCTTAGGGGAGACATGCCTAGCCTATAGAGCAACCCAGGACCCAAACCTAATGAACTTACTGCATATCCATAAATCAAATAGGTCTAGGGCTACCTGTTGCAGGGACTTAAAAATGTCCTGCAACTTAAATAGGACATGCTGGAGGGACAGATTCATCTCCCAGTGACTGCCACATCTTTGGAACAGGCTACAAATTCATGTGAAACAGAGCATCTCTATGACTCTGTTGAAGAGGAACCTGGATGAGTGGATGGGGCACCATAAATTCTTAGCAGGGATAGCACCCACAACACTCCTGGACATGGGCAGTCATCACTTAATGAAATCTTGGGTATTGACTAGTACCTCTACTGTATTACATTGGGCTGAAATGGCTAGGTTAAAAATGACCTCCTGGTCAATAGCCTACTAATCTGTTATGAGCTCCTATGATTATGCAGACCAAGGGCACAAACACACTGGATCTTGTCCTCACTAATATGGGAGACTGCTGGAAATCACTTAGTGTAATGTCCTCTGTGGAAAGGTCAGACCACAAAAGGGTCTCCTTTGAAGTAAAAATAAAACCCAGAACCCCAGCTAATCCTAGAATTTTCAGCCACTACTCTAAGGCTCACAGGCCCATACATGCTATTACCTGATAATGTGACAACATTTCAAGCCCCCACAAACCCTGAGAACTCTGCTGCC
This sequence comes from Protopterus annectens, assembly GCF_019279795.1. NCBI lineage: Eukaryota > Metazoa > Chordata > Ceratodontiformes > Protopteridae > Protopterus > Protopterus annectens. The sequence continues at coordinate 1,528,431,202 of NC_056729.1, forward strand.
TCTGGACAACTGTTCACAGAAACTTTATACAAGTATACTAATAGCTGCATAGAGGAAGCTATACCCACCAGGAATAAGTACAGAAGTACCTAAAAAAAAGCCACTGCGATGGAATCACAACATTGGGATGCTGTATAACAAAAGAAAAAAATCATGGCAAAAATTAAGAGATGTGCCACCCAGCAGGATAAAAGCACTCTCAAATTAAACAAACTACTCAGTGTAAAAATAATATCTATCAAAGCCAAATTTGAGGTAAATGTGGCCTCCCAGACCTAGGGCAACCACAAGACATACTGTAGCTATATCTGTAACCTGAAAGACAATACACAAATGTGTGCAGAGCTCATTGTTAATGCAGCCACATATACTGAGCCAGAAGATATATAAAAAAAAATATTAGCAGACAAATTCAGCTCTAATTTTGGTCCTCTCTCCTTCTCAATCTCATTCTAAAAAATATCAAATATAACCGCCCTGCTATCACTACGAACAGGTCTTCAATGTCTACTGTAAGGCCAAGAACACTGTATTGATGGACCCAGGCATGAAACATGATCTAGCAGGCCCTTTGTATTGTTATTTAAACTGTAGCCACCAAACAGGCTTCGTGCCTAATGAATGGTGAACAGCAGTAGTCATCCCTCTGTCCAAAGGTGGGCCATCTACAGACCCTGGAGACTATAACCCCATAATCTCACTAGTGTCATATGCAAATCCATGGAAAGAATTATCATGGAAATGATCAATAATGACACAGAAAACCTGCAGACACTAGACCTAACCCAGGCGGGTTTCATCAAATGCAGCTCTTGCTTACTCAACCTGGTGGACTTCTTTGAGAAGGTCACCAAAACAATGGATGTAAAATGTTTCACACTGCCTACCTTTACCTGGCCAAGGTATTTGACACAATACCCCACTCAAGCATTGGTTGACCAACTCAAGAGGTTAGGTATAAACCACACTGCCCCATAAATTACTGATGGACAGATACAGCTACTTAATGTTTTATCCTAGGCATGGCCCCACTCAAATTACCTATGGTATGATCCCAGTCATTCTCATTAGGGGTAATATGTAATTATCAACCATGGGACAAGCAAGGTCAATCTATAACCAAATGAGATAGAGTATTTCAAACACACAAAAATGGAAATTAGCTAGATAAAAATGGTCTGCAGGAGCAGGTAGCCTAGTACTTAGCTTACCTACGAACTTATAATCTTACATTTCAGATGCACATACAAAAATGCATAAAAAACTCATCAAAAACTTGCAAAGCTTTAGAGATCCAAAAACTCTCTCACCAACACAACTACAGCTACACTTTCCACTAATTAACACCTCCCCCACTAGTTTATGGAACACCCATTCCAACTAACTTCCAGTCAGCATAAAAAGCAAAATTTGAGCAATGCTATAATAAGGTAGCTAAATTATCATCAAATCCCCCTTTCAAAATCCAGTAATGTATAGTACTGAAAGTCTAAATTGGTTAGAACTAAACCCATCAAATAATGTATACAGGGCTTCTTCACACCTACAACATTAGCCAGCAACCACCAGCTTCTCCAATACTAAATACCATTCTGCACAACCATGTATGTACTCCATCACTATGATTCTGTGAGGAAAACCATTTCTGTCCACAGCCCTATCAAATCTGCAGGCCATGATCTATATTTATACCAAGTTGCTAAGGCTTGGGACTCCTTATCTATATCCATCAGATCAATACCCTCCCTCCAGTTCTTCAAAACCATTCAGAAGTACTTCTTAGCAAAAATATGTCTCAGTTTTTGCTCAGTCACAGGATAATGATATTCTGAATATGAACAACGTCCTAAAAGAGTCTATATTATATTCTCGAATGCCGACAATGTCGACTCTGACATTGTCGACACGAGAATATCGAACACTCAGAATCTCGACTTGGTTCTGAGGAAGTCTGATTTTTAACAGATGAAAGCGCTAAACCTTGTATTCAATAAAAGATTCGTTTTTATCATTACGAGTGGATTTAGCCTGAAATTTGGGTGGAATACCAGTGTTGGCTATACATGTGTTATACTCTGTTCAAGCTGTGCAGAAGTTACTACATTTTACCAGTTAGCATTTTTCCTTCTACAGTCGGTTTTTGGTGTTGTATCCCCTAATCAGAGGCAATCTCTGCCTAACATACAAAGCTATGTCAAACCCAGAGCTGTTGGACATGCTCTACTTAAAGAAATCCCAATCCCTCCGAGTTATATGGTCTAGGGACCTAAACTTTGTCACCACAATAAACAGAACATGCTGGAGGGATAGATTCCTGTCCCAGAGACTTCCCATACTCTGGAACAAACTACCTGTCTATATCAAACAAAGCTCCTCATTAGCACTCCTTGAGAAAAATCTTGATGATTGGATGGGAGATAGGAAATTCACCCTCGGGATCACTTCTGTGGCTCTGCTCGACAGGGACACAGGAAAATAATTTTCTTGGGTGGCAAAAGCCAGGGTACCGTTTGGCTGGGCTTATATAGGCCCTAGGGCCTATAGCCTAGTACCTACCTATGAACCTATGAACCTATATAATGCAAACTGAAAATATAACTAACAAAAGGATACAACTTTGCTGTGTAATACCCAGATTGCATGGCATGATACTATTGTTCAGTCATAAAACATTCAAGCTGCAAAACATGACATTATTTTTACAGCACAGAATGTAGAAAAAAAAGGCAAGGGTAGGTTACAAAAGAAAAATAAATCTAACCAAATAAAGCATTTGGACTCCATTTTACATCCAAGGAAGTACAATTAGACTACTAGACTTATCTTATTACTTATTTATTTAACATTTGTTTAGCAGGAAAGTCCGACTTGGAATAAAGCCAATTTTCAGCAGAGGCCTGGGGAGAAACGCTCCAGACACATGTCTTTGTAATTTGGAAGGAAACCAGAGTACCCAGAGGAAACCCACATGAATGCTGGGAGGACATGCAGACTCCACACCGAAGGTACCCCAACCGAAAATCAAACCAGAGAACCTCTTGCTGTGAGGCAACAATGCAACCTCTGCACCACTGCGCCAAATCAGTTTTGTTTGGTTCTTTTGTATTTTACTGCGTTGTTTTTGAATCTGAAGGTACAGCTATTAACAGAATGCATTTACTGTCTGCACTGCTTTTTCAAGAGGATTCTGTACTATGTAGGTGTTTTAATCAGTTTTGAGTGGGTTCTCCCATTTTTCTGCATTTTCATCATTTATTTTCTGAATTTGAAGCTACAGCTAGAAGCTGGTTTTACATTTAGCATTGTTTTTTCTCTGTTCCCATAAGTGGATTAATCAGCATTGCTGCATCTGAGTATTGTGCAGTGAAGGTGTACAATATTTGTCAGCCTGGGAGAATATATATGACAAGGGGTGCTGCATTGCCATGATCCTCACCTGTCCCCTCTAGGCCTTTGAATATTGGCTAAAACATTGTCCAGTCCATACTGCCTTTTTTAAGTAATGCTGTACCTGCCTCTTCACAGCTTTTCAATATTGGTTCAAACATTGACTACCCCCCACAGTGCCTTTTATAGGCAAGACCAACCAGATAAACCTATCAACATAAAACAAGTAAAGGAAAATATAAAGGTTCTACTGATCAGTTATAGGAGGCTAAAAACACAGCTCCCTGCAAGCCCTCCTCACCTTAGAGGATGTAGACATTTGTGAAGTGACCAAGGTGTGGTTTAAATTAGCTGAGAGTACTCCAACTGTGGAAGACTATAATGCCTTCCACGCATTTAGACCATCTACTCTGCAGGAGGGGAAATATGGAGGTGTTTTAATCTTCATCCAGATGAGACTGACATCAAGGCTGGCAAAGCAGTATGATACCCTAGAGCTTTTTCATGTTTAACTCATTATCAGCAGAGTTTTTTTCCATATTCTAGCTAGCTATAGAAAGTCTATACAACCCAGGAATGCCATAGCACCTACTTACTTAAACTGGAGGCACTCAGCATTGCACACCATGCCATCATACTGTGCGACTTCCAACTACCCAACTATAGACTAGGAAATATACACTACCACTGGTGTGCAAGCCCAGAAATTCCCGGACTTTGTTAACACAAATGATCTGGACCAACTAGTCAGAGTACCCACTAGGCAAAACAACATCCTTGATCTTGTCCTCACAAATATGGAGGGATAATATTCCACACCTTGTACAACATCTTTGCTTGTCAGGTCTGACCACAAAACAGTCTTCTTTGAAATGAAACTAAAACTTAAGATCTCCTCTGTCTAAAGGTTCACAGGAGATTACTAGGCTAATGGCTCAAGGGCCCTTATAAGCCTAGCCATTATTACCAAAAATTTAGACGAATTTTGATCCCTAAGGGGTAGAAGATGACTTAGGTTTGTGCCTATGCCTTTGATATTTTATGGACTGCCCCTGTCCATAAGGGACATGGGCACCACCCTAGGAGTGAATTTATGATTTCCCAACCATTGATCCAAACTACGTTTGAAGACAGTCAGGGAGGACTTTGCTTTATGTGAATAAGTAGCCTGTTCCAAAGAAGGGGTAACCTGTGAGATGCATATCTGTCTCTCCAGCATGTTTTGTTTAGTGTCACAGGCCAAGTTTAGATCCTTAGATCAAGTGATCCTTGTGCAGTTTGTCTTGGAAATGTATAACAGTCCCATCAAGGGTGGATTTAACAGTGCCTTGTAAGTTAGGCAGAGATCACCTGTTAATAGTTGGTAGGAGACACAGTGAAAGGATAGGGCATTTAGCTATTTCAGTTGACCCACATAGGATATGTTGGTTACACACTACAGTTTTTTGTGAGGAACCTCTAAGGCCACTCCATCTGTTGCAAGTGCCTGCTCAAGCACGTGACGATGGGTGCTTTGTACTCGATCACTGGTTTGATGAGGGCTGAGTACAGTGGCACTATAACTTCCTTGGATGTGAATACCTTGACTTTATTGTACCACGTAGAAGGACTTCATCACCACTGTGGACACATGGTGGCTAAAGTTCAGGCTACTAAATATCTGTGTACCTAAATATCTCTCCTCTGAGTCAACTCTTAGGGGTGGGCAGTTAAAGTTGTAATTTGCAGGGTTATTTGACTTCCCAAAGGGTATGATTATGCACTGTTTTCCATTTAGTTTTAGGCCATGGCTCTGACACTGATCATTTGTCTGAGTCAGACCCTTCTGCAGGATATCTACATTGTTGGGGATTCAGTGACTTCCCCAGCTTGCAGTTGTCAGCAAATTTGGTCAGCCAAAGGTCTTTTATATTAGTCTTGACTTTAGAGACATATGGTCTAAACAGGAGATGTCCCAGCACTGAGCTCTGTGGCACACCACTAGTAACTGGCCTCTTGCTGGATCTGGATTCTCCTACTCTAACAATGTGTCCTGTCCTTGAGCCATTTGGTTATCCACATGGTGACGCAGGGATTAAAGCCCTGTTTTCTGAGTTGATCTATTATACCTGAGTGGGGAACTGTAAGAAGCCTTAGCCAGGTCAAGGTAGGCAGTATGCACTGTTTTACCCTCATCCATGACCCTAGTGACTTTCTCAAAGAAATCCACCAGACTGAACATGCATGACTTGCCCTTGACAAAGCTGAACTGGGTTGGGTACGGTGTTTGGAGCTTTCCTGTATCATTATTTATCAGGTCCATGATTAGTATTTTCATGGCCTTGCACATAATACTAATAACACTTATGGGTCTGTAATTTCCTGGGTCTGATGATGGTCCTCCGTTATGCAGAGGGATGACTGTTGCTGTCCTCCACTTCACAGGTACAAAGCCAGTCTGAAGGCTGTGCTTGAACAGAGATCCTAGTGGACTAGATAGGTCCCGTTTCAAGCTATTAAAGAGGCATCCTGGGATACTGTTGGGACCCATTGAAGCCCTGTTTCCAGCTTTACAGAGTACCGTGGTAACCTGTTATTTGATGATAACTGATAGAGGAATGGTGGATGGTACTTCTTAAGGGGTAACTGGAGATGATATGGTGGTGAAATGTGAAATGACTTTATTGGCCAGCAGATCTTCTGGCTGGGTATAGGAGATGCCATCTACAGAAACCTCCACATATTGTTGGATGTTGTCCTTAAGATTACAGACATAACTGAAACCTGCCTTATGGTCATCCTTAGCTTGGAAGGATATTTTTGCCTCAAAATATTCTTTTGAAGACTTGACTAATCCCTTGATTTGCTTGTTTAGGCTAATGAAGGAGTTTTTGCTCTGTTGTGCACATTCTGTCTTAGTTTACACAGGATTTTCTTTCTTTTGCTGTACAACCTATGAATACCAGGGTCCACCGGGTGGCTTGTGTTTTTTTTTTATTTCTCCTAGGCTTATTTTGGTCTGGAACTGCCATTTCCATGTAGTTATTTATATGGTCATACAAGGCTTTTGTATATACCTCTGCATAGGGTTCTATGTTTTCTGGGCTTGGGAGAACTTGGAAATTAGTTATGCTGTCACTTAATAGTAGGTAGTTTGCCATAGTAAAGTTCTTAAAGGTTTTGGGGTTAGGTGGGGTTCTAGTTTTATATTTAATACAAGGGAGATCACTTTGTGATCTGATCTAACCAGTGAGGACATTACACTTTGGGGGTGGTACAAAACATATTTGTGAGTGCCAGGTCTAGGATATTTGTATTTCTTGTGGGAGTGCAGACTAGCTGCTCCAGAACATTTGCACTGACAAAGTCTAGAAACCTTTCATCCTGCATGTTAGTGGTCAAGTATGGTTCCCAGTTAATGGTAGAGTAGTTAAAATCATCCATGAGTACGGTATTGGGCTGAATGGTAAGTGATTCTAGTTTATTCAGATATGAGGTATGGTTTTCCTAGCTCATTGTGGGGGGATCTGTAAGTAGCAAGGATAGGGTCAGGGATTTTTCCTATTGTTAATTGGACATGGAGTTGTTCAAGTATCTCATATTGTTTGACCAGACTTGAGGTGTGCTTATACTTTATGTATATGGATGCACTTCCACCTTTTGTCCTGTCATGTGTGGTGGTGGGTGGCTGGAATGTGTGAAAGGCATTATAGCCTTGCACTGCAGAGATGCTTTCCATGTCTTTGAACCTTGTCTCAGTAACTGCACTGATGTCAGCATTCTCCAAGGTGAGGAGTGCTTCCAGGGAGTATAGTTTCTTGTTGAGACTCCTAGCATTGAACAGTAATACCTTTAGCTTATCCTAAGTAAATTTTATTATGTTGGAAGGTTTATCTGTTTGGCAATGCCTAGAAATGTCACTATAGGGATGGATAATGTTTTGGCCAATGTCCAAAAGCCTAGTGGTGACAGGTGATGACCAAACCTAGCAAACCAGCATGGCCTTTCAGTCACATTCTCCCAAGCAAATACTGGACCCCTTTAGAATGACACCAGTAGCTTAGTCAATTAAGTCAATCATTTTTGGTTGGTATTGTGGTATCATCCTTTGATATGGTAGATGGCTGCTCAGTGCTAGGTTCATACCTACCTGTGACACATATTCTGAGAGCTTAATCATGTCTCTCTTCATATAGTCCAGGGATGCACATCTCAGGTCATTTATGCTTACATGGACTATGACTGAGTAATATTGGTACTTGAGGTTTACTGACCTGAGTGCATGCTTGATCTGGCAAATCCTTGCCCCTGACAAGCAACTAACTGTAACCTTCTCCTTATCCAGCATGGTGAGAGGGACATCAGTGGAGTCTCCTATGACCAAAATACTGGGTTGTGTGGTGTTACACCTTATGGGCTTGGTAGTTGAGACATTATGAGATGTAGTTTTATGATACTTAAACTGAACCCTCAAGGTGTGGCGGAATACAGTTACAGTACGGCACATGTGCAAAGTTCAAATATAATGGAATATGTGTTTTGTCTCATGAAACCTCAATTCTACTGCCTAGATATATCTGGGGACGCAATGCATTATGATCCAGTAGTGTCCTTCAGGATGTTTATAGTGTGCACCATGATACACAATATGATCATAAGGAGATAGTTAGGACACACACAGATAATGGGTCAAGGGGGATTGCCATCACCTGCGGTCAGCATTACTGCACCAGTGACAGCATTACTGCATCAGTGACAGCATCATCAGTCACAGCTGCAGAGGATGCAGATGCTGCATAACCCCCAGCACCAATGGCAGACAAAATATACAGTAGAACAGGTGAAGTGGCAATGTCTGGTCCAAACTAGGGGCCCTGATGAGTATACAGTGACACTACATAATAGACTTTAGTGGTCATTGCATAGTCATGCCCTACTGTCTGATATACAACACTGTAGAAAAAGTGGAGTGGGTTACAGTAGTCAGTTATTCATTATTAATTATTATTTTATTTTATGATAGTGTAGTAATTTATTTGCTTAGATTTGTTGAATGAGATAGAATGCTGATCCATATGAACAGATTTCAGGCTCATACTGGGTGTAAGAACACAGTACAGCTAAAATTGTACAATTACAAATGAAATCACAGTATGAACATCAGTATAATTACAAATGAGAACAGAAGTTGGCTCCCTTCCCCACAAATGGCGTGACCCTGGAAGCTGTTTATATTAGTTAAAGGGGGTTTGGTGGCATAGCCTCCCCCAAAAAACAGGAAAGACTTGACAGAATCATTTGAGAAATGGGATATTCACAAACACAAAGTATGCCAAGGAGTTAAGAACTGAGCACTACAAGAAACCAGTTCTTAAAGAACAGTAGTGGGAGGTACAGCACAACTTCTTGGCTCCCTCTGAGGGGTGCACACCCCCACTCTCCTGCTACTTTAAGAAACCCCTCTAAGGCTGCACGTGTTTTGGGACAACCAAATAATTAGTTATTACTGTAAACTCTGTGCTTTTCAGAGTACACATGTTCATGTTCTAGGGCTTGTGGGCAGTGTAACGCCCCTGCACTGTCCCAGCAATCAAGGAGCCTCGAGCCTCGATCCTCACCACTAACACCAGTGAGGGGTGTCCATATAGGGAAAGGATAATAAATACACACACAGTAAAGTACAATTTCCCTTAAGAGCACACAGAGATCACAGTCAGTTTGGGGCTGGTCTCTCCCTTTTCCTCTAGGTCTCTAGTAAGACTCCCCACTGGCACAGCTATAGGGTCCAGATGTCAGCCTAGTGGGCAAGCTAAAACCTCCAGCACCCTCTCTGTCCAACCAGTGCTTCGTGTCCCTGCCCAAGTAGCTTACACACACACACACACTTTGAGATAAGAGTTATATACAACCACACAGACATTCCTGGGGAAGGCTGGAACAGGTTCTCCAGCTGTGCCCCTTTTACCCGGGCTATACAGTAGTACCAGGTGCCACCACCCACTAATATCAGCTATTCAAAGGCCCTTCTGTAAGGGTGTCCAATTATTACTGTGCAATATTAATATACAAATGGTAAGTGTGACTGAACAGTCAAGGTTTATTAGAGTGACTTGGTACAGTATCACTATATACATGCAATGTACTCTAGATCTTAAATTAGCTCTACATAAAACAACCACAATTGAAAGGTTTAGAAATGTTTAATAATAAATAATAAAAACAGAAGACAATACTTCTTACTACACAAAGCTAGTCAAGAGTTCAGAGATCACAGAGAAATACTTAAAATAATATAGTAGCAAAAGTTCTGACATCACAGAAAAACAAACTAGTCTAATCTTCCTGTTTCCTAGCTATATCTAAGAGAAAACACAATTCTAAATAACTTACATATAGAGCAAAGCAGTGCTGGTGATGTTGGATGCTCTCAAGACAAAATGCTCAGAGGTCTGTCATTCTCTCTCTTTAAATTGATAACACAGAGCTGCTTCACGACATCATTCTTCACACTTCTCTGGTGTTTCCAGGCTAACAGAAACTACATTTACATTCTTTACACCTGGGCAGAAACCAGAGCAATAAAGAACATTTATACATGCAAATTCTAGCCATTAACTGGTCTTAAAACAATAGCCAGAATTCCTTCATCCAGACGTATCGGCTCAGAATTTTGACATCAAAGACAGTCATAAAATGGCTGACTTAGCTTTGTTACAGCAGAGTGCACTGTTGTTACATTTTTGCAGTTCCACATCCACTACAGTCTTTTCATATTTAAGAAAACAAGCCTGTGGCTTATATTAATATTTACAAATGACAGAATTATCTACAAAATTCTATCTGGCTAGGCTAGCAGCCTTCACCTGTCTTCACACATCTCCCCCTGGAGAACTCAAGCTAGTTTTTCAAGTGACCCTTGAGAAACGTTGCTTGAGAGGGTTATGTCTGAATATACCTTACCCCATTCCCTGTCTTGAGAGCCCATTTGCATTGGCATTGCTAATCCCACTGCGATGCTGCACTGACATATATGCTTGCAACCCTAGGCTCCATTTTAGCAACTTGGCATTTTGCTGGCTGGCTTTGTGTAACCATGTTAGGGGATTGTGATCTGTCACTACAGTGAATTTTCTTCCATACAGATAAGGCCAAAGTTTTTGCAGTGCCCATACTATGACTGGACATTCCTTTTCTACAGCTGCATAGCATTCCTCCCTGGGTTGGAGCCTATGCCTGAGATAAGCCACTGAGTGCTCTTCTCCCTCTGAAGAAATCTAAGTAGAGCTCCCACCTCATGGTTTGATGCATCCACCTGCACAACAAAGTCTTTGCTGTAATCTGGACTGGCTAACACAGTGGGTCCTCCCAAAGCTTCCTTAAGCTCCTGGGATGCCTGCTCACAGGCTGTGGTCCACACTACCTTATCTGGCATGTTCTTCCTTGTCAGGTCTGTGAGGGGAGCAGCTATGGTACTATAACTGGGGACGAACTTTCTGTAGTACCTTGCTGTCCCTAAAAATGCCCTCACCTGCTTTTTGGTAACAGGTGCAGGCCATGCTTGAATGGCTTCTACTTTGGCAAATTCTGGCCTAATCTTACCACTCCCCACTCTATGTCCCAGGTAGGAGACCTCTGTAATACCCACCTGACATTTGCTGGGCTTAATGGTCAACCCTGCCCTCTGTAGTCTGCTCTCACCTCCCTGACATGTTGATGGTGCTCATGCCAGGAATGAATGTAGATGGCAATATCATCTAGGTGAGCAAGGGCAAACCCTCCTGCTTCTGCTAGGATATGATATACCAGCCTCTGGAAAGTTGCTGGGGGCATTCTTCATCCCAAAGGGCATCTTTGTGAACTCATACAAGCCAAAAGGAGTCACAAAGGCTGACTTCTCTTTAGCACTGGGAGTCAAGGGCACCTGCCAGTAACCCTTGGTAAGATCAATGGTTGTAAGATACTTAACCCCACCCAATTGCTGTAGGGCCTCATCTGTCCTAGGCATAGGGTAAGCATCTGACTCTGTGTGACTATTTAATTTCCTGTAGTCCACACAGAACCTGGTGCTGTCATCCTTCTTTGGCACCAGCACCACTGGGGATGCCCAGGGACTGTTGGACTCTTGAATAACCCCTAGGTCCAACATCTCCTGTATCCCCTCCCTCAAAGTCTGTTTGACTCTCTCAGGCACCCTATAAGGGGCCTGCCTAATAGGCCTTTGGGGACCTGTATCCACCTGGTGATGCACCAGGTGGGTGCACCCTGGTTTCCCAGTGAACATGTCCCCAAACTCCTGTAACACTGCTCAGATTTCTTGAACTTGGGTAGGAGATAGGTGCTGGGACATTGCTACCCCTTCCTCTGAACTGTTAGGTTGAGCCTCACTGAGGAGATCAGTCACCAGATCTTCCTCAGACTCCTCCTGCAATCCATGGAAAATGCTCAGCACAAGGCCCTCCCTATCATGGTAAGGTTTCATCATGTTAACATGGTACAATTTGTGCTCCTGCCTCCTGGCTAGCAGTTCTACCATGTAGTTAACATCACTTACCTTTCTTACCACCTTGTAGGGCTCCTCCCAAGCTGCTTGCAGCTTGTTGTGTCTGGCATGAATTAGAACCATTACCTGCTGCCCCACAGCATACTCTCTAGCGTGAGCATTCCTGTCATACCACACCTTTTTCTGTTGTTGGGCTTCTGCCAGGTTCTCCTGGGCCAAGCCCATGAGTTCCCTGAGCCTTGTCCTGAGGTTTAGGACATATGCCACAAAAGACTCCTTGTGAGGTTCACACTCACCTTCCCACTCATCACAAATTAAATCTAGTGGTCCCCTTACCCTATGCCCATAGAACAATTCAAAGGGTGAAAACCCTGTGGATTCCTGGGGAACCTCTCTGTAAGTAAACAACAGATCCACTCCCTCTTAAACTGGTCTGCAAATGCATGTAGCATGGACTTGATTGTGAGATTAACCTCTCAACAAGACCATTAGTCTGGGGATGGTAGGGGGTGGTCTTCAGGTGCTTCACCCCACAAGACTTAAACAGACAAGCCAGCAGGTCTGACATGAAATTGGCACCTCTGTCAGTCAGTATTTCTTGTGGGAAGCCTACCTTGCTGAAAATCTCTAACAAAGCATTTGCCACCTTTTCTGCCTCAGAGGAGGACAGAGCCACTGCCTCAGGGTATCGTGTACCATAATCGACTACCACTAGGATATACGTTGTCCCTGTGGAACTTGGGGTACTCAGAGGCCCCACAATACCCATAGCTACTGTCTGAAATGGCTCCTCAATCACAGGCAAAAGCAACAAAGGAACTTTCACCTTGTTTCCTGCCTTGCCTACCTTTTGGCACTGCTCACAGGTCCTGAAGTACCCTATTACATCTCTGGAAATTCCAGGCCAATAGATGTTTTGCATATATGTCTCTTTGTACGTTTTATGCCCATATGACCTGCAAAGGGAATATCATGTGCTATGGCTAGAAGTTCCAGATGGTAGGCTCTAGGCACTACCAACTGCTGTACCCTCTCACCTTCTAGCCTTCCCTCAGGGGTCCACTCTCTATACAGTAACCCTTTGTCCCAGTATACAGATTCCACCTTCCCTTGAGAATCAGGTGACTCCCTAGCTACCTGCCTCAGGCTTGCAATGTAGGGTCTGAGAGCTAAGCCTGTCTCAACTCTCTCTTTGTAACCCTTCCCAGCTCCCCTTCCACAGGAAGTCTGGCATCCTCTGACAGTGGTGCCTCACTGTCAGCCTGGCTACTACTACTCACCTCTACCTTTGCAGTCACTGTGTCCAAGGTAACATCAGTACCCACAAGCAGCTGTAGCTCACCTTCAGTGTCACTGCTACAGAGTAGCTCCCTCCCTGAAGTAACCTCCTCACCAGTCCTGGCTGCAAGTATGCAGTCTGTCTGGGTCTCCCCCAGGCTACCAGACCCACATGCTTGTCTCCAATCCTGACTGTGTGTAACTGCATAAGCATATGGTACTGCCTCATCCAAATCAGGACATCTGCAGGATGGTAGTTCGGTACCCCTGTTGTCCCAAGACAACCTACTATTAGCATTTTGTCTTTCCCACTTACTAGCTCTCTCACCTTTTTTTCCCTACCTTGCATCCATGGACATCTGTATGCCACATAGCCCCACTGGTTGCATTCAAAACATTTAACCCTAGGTCCTGGACATGTACCTGGACTAGTGGCTTCCCCTGCTACTGGCAGATTCTGCTGGGGCAGTATGTGCTGCCCACCATGGGTTTCTTTAGACCCATGAGCAGTACTGGGGGTCCCTTTCCTGTGCTGGGATGCCCTGCTTGCTAGGTATAGGTCTCCCTTCTTCCCCAACTCATCTGAGGTAGCACATTGTCTATCAGCTAACCAGATCCTCATGTCCTCAGGCAAAGTGCTAAGGGCTTGTTCCCTCACCAAAAGGTCTGCCAGCTCTTCAGAAGTAGAGACCATGACATCCACTCACCCACCTATGAAAATAAGTGCTCAGTTCAGCAACATATTCACACACACTTTCATCTGCCTTGCGTCTATGCTCACGAAACTTTTTCCTATATGTTTCAGGTGTTAGCTTAAACAGTTCTAACAAGTGATTCTTAACAGCAGTACAATCAAAACATGCAATGTCAGACATTTTGGACAGCACAGTTACAGCTTTACCATGGAGTAAGGGGGTCAGGAACCATACCCAGATTCTTTGGTCAGCATCATACTGTTTACACATCCTCTTAAACATATGAATGAAACTATCAAAATTATCCCGCTCTTTCCCTCTTTAAACTGTGAAAGAAATTTACTGACCTGTTGTGCTTCTGGGGTCCAGTTACTCCCTTCCACATTACCTCCATGACCCTGGCAAAGAGTCAGCATCTCCTTCTCATGCTGCCTCTGCTTCTTCTTTTCCTCAGCTTCCAGGCATAGTAGTTTCTTACTTTCCTCAGCCTGTAAATGTCTCAGTTTCTCATTGTCCTAACTCTCTAGACACCTTAGTCTCTCAGCTGCTTCTTTTTCCAAATGCCCGGCCTCCAACTCAAAGTCTCTTTAGCTCCAGATGGATTTTTAAGTCCTCTGCAGAAAGGTTGAGCTGTCCATTATCTGGGTGTGGTACGTCTCCACTGCCAGTCTGATCGTCCTCCTGGTTGCTGTTTTCTGATGCAGCTGTGACCAAAGCTGCAATCATGTCTGCCTTAGTCAGGTTTCCATGTATCAGTCACCTACGCAGGCACATCTCAGCCAGCTGGCTCCTTGTCAGCTTTCCATACTCCTCTGCTGACATGCTGCCTGCTCTTCCTGACTAACTAAGCTAACAAAAGAAGTAAAACAATTGTTATCTGAACTTTGAGTATTCACTGCGTGGCTGATTTAGAGTACAAAAGACCTTCAGTGATCACTGTACACAAGCTACAGGAATTCATTCTACCCACAGCACTAAAGCCAATTAGTATTTGCCAATTAATTAATATGTGGTATGGATATCCCATCACTGCCAAACAATTAATATGTGATGCCCGTGCACTGGCCCAGCAATTAAGGAGCCTCAATCCTCACCACTAACACCAGTGAAGGGCATCCATATAGGGAAAGGATAATAAATACACACACAGTAAAGTACAATTTCCCTTAAGGGCACACATAGATCACAGTCAGTCTGGGGCTGGTCTCTCCCCTTTCCTCCAGGTCTGCAATAAGACTCCCCACTGGCACACCTATAGGGTCCAGATCTCAGCCTAGTGGGCAAGCTAAAACCTCCAGCTCTGTCCAACCAGTACTTTGTGTCCCTGCCCAAGTAGCTGACACACACACTTTGAGATAATAGTTATATACAACCACACAGACACTCCTGGGGAAGGCTGGCACAGGTTCTCCAGCTGTGCCCCTTTTACCCAGACTATATAGTAGTACCAGCTGCCACCACCCACTAATATCAGCTACTCAAAGGCCCTTCTGTATGGGTTTCCAGTTATTACTGTGCAATATTATTATCCAAATGGTAAGTGTGACTGAACAGTCAATGCTTATTAGAGTGACTTGGTACAGTATCACTATATACACGCAATACACTCTAGAGCTTAAGTAACTCTACATAAAACAGCAACAGTTGAAAGGTTTAAAAATATTTAATAATAAATAATAAAAACACAAGACAATACCTCTTACTACACAGTGTTAGCCAAGAGTTCAGAGATCACAAAGAAATACTTAAAACAATACAGTAGCATAAGTCCTGACATCACAGAAAAACAAACTAGTCTAATCTTCCTATTTCCTAGCTATATCTAAGAGAAAACACAATTCTAAATAACTTGCATATAGAGCAAAGCAGTGCTGGTGATGTTGGATGTTCTCAAGACAAAATGCCCAGAGCTCTCTCATTCTCTCTTTAAATTGATAACACAGAGCTGCTTCACATGACATCATTCTTCAGATTTCTCTGGTGTTCCCAGGCTAACAGAAACTACATTTACATTCTTTACACCTGGGCAGAAACCAGAACAATAAAGAACATTTATACATGCAAATTCTAGCCATTAACTCTGGTCATAAAACAATAGCCAGAATTCCTTAATCCAGACATATCGGCTCCAAATTTTGACATCAAAGACAGTCATAAAATGGTTGACTTAGCTTTCAAACAACAGAATGCACTGTTGTTACATTTTTGCAGTTCCACATCCACTACAATCTTTTCATATTTAAGAGAGCAAGCCTGTGGCTTATATTAATATTTACAAATGACAGAATTATCTACAAAATTATATCTGGCTAGGCTGGCAGCCTTTCACCTATCTTCACAGGCAGTACAGTTCCACATGGAATGTAGGAAAACTGGCATGGTTTATTGCTGTTTCTTCTTTGTTTTTATTTTCGGGGTATTTATTTTGTGATTTTGTTTTTCAACAGCTTGTAGGTGTCTGTCTTTTATGTTTTGGTATTTTGTGTTTCAGTGACGTGTGATTCAGAAATACACAATGGCCTTTTACACATTTATAGCAGACCTTAACTGCTTTGGGCATGTTTTTTTTTTTTTTTTTAAGAAGGGAGGGGTATATTTCCTTTATCTTCTGTGAATTTGAAGTGATGGCACATAAGAAGTGCCATTTATGTTGCATCTGATTTGTTATGCTATGTGGGGTGTTCCATAAAGAAGCAGAAAACAGAAGAAAAAAACGCTGTGGCCATGTAGAAACACTTCGGGGTAAGGGTTTTAAAAGATGTAAAACTAAATCCACCTGAAAAATTCTTACATAAACTCATTAAAATTATATCTTAATGGGTAGTACTACAGATGACTAATTATAAATTCTGTTCCCTGAAGCACTATTTATGTATCAGGATAGCAGTATAATTCCTCATCAGTGTAGAGCCATAGTCTGCCTTCTACACATGCCTACCATTGTAAACTGACTTCGCTGCTGAGTGCTTATAATGTAACAGTGTTCCTTCTTTCCTGTTACATTCTGATTATTCATCTTTCACATACTTCTTCTTAGCACAAGGAGTCTGGACAAAGATTAAAATAATGGGGGAAGCTGGTCGAAAAAAGGAAAATATTTTAAATATTGCTCTTAGAAAAGTTGCTAAAATATTACGTTTTGCATTGGCATGTATTTTCTAAAGGATATAAAGTCTGAAACTCAAACATCTGCCATTATTTAGTGACTTCATTCCTCAATAATTTTCCAGAAAACTGTCATATTTATGAGAAACAGACAAAAATATGAGGTGTAATCAGGACATTATGTGAAAATCTGGACAGTTAAGTGGTATGATCCTCCATCAACACTAATGTTTTCTGTACTGCTACCCTAAGGACATCTCCCTCAATTGTGTGCTCTTTTCTCATATAGCAAACAGAAATAGGACCCACCACAGCAACAAACTGAAAGTGATGTATACGAAAAAAACCTTAGTGAGCAGTTGCATAAGTAAATGAAAAATGCTGGTCCAGATCATATCATAAAACTCATTCACTGTATCTATATATCAATGAACAGAAAATACGAACAACCAAATATCTATGTTGCAGAAAATATTTTAAAAATAACCAGCTGTGTGCAAAGTGAAAGAGTAAAACACTTAACAGAGAGAGAGAGAGACAGAGAGAGAGAGAGAGAGAGAGAGAGAGAGAGAGAGAGAGAGTGAGAGAGAGAGCAAAGCAGTATCTCATAAAAGCACTACTGTATTTCAAAATGAAGAGAGAACGGTTTCCTGTCAGCATGGGGCTTTAAATAAAAAGAGCACACAGAGAAAAGTTAGCATTTCCCATAGTGTAATCTACTCTTACCCCCACTTTAGCGAAACCTGTGTTCTCAGACTAAAAGCAGCCTGAATGTTGACAAAAGGATCACATGACCTACCAGCTTAATTAAAATAGAGAGTTGCAGGGAATCTTGGCACAAGAATTCTAGACAAAGCCAAAAATAATGGGAGACAAAAGCCCAGAAATGCAGACAGTTTTTAAATATTGTTTTTATAAACATAGAACGTTGATAGAATAACAGGTTTTGCATTAGCATGCATTATTTTCTAAAGGATATGGCGTGAAACTCAAATGTCTGACATTGTTTTGTGATTTTAATGCTCAATGATTAGCCAGAAAACTGCAACTTTTATAAAGAATATATCAAAAATATGAGACAAAGTTCTGGACATTCTGTGAAAATCTAGACAGCTGAGCACTATGGTTTATTAGCTGGGAGGCAGAGTTCATTATGAAGTCAGTTCAATGAGTGTTATAAAAGTGACTGTTTTCTCGATAGGAAGACAGCATGTTATGCTCTAGATCATGGTAGTGATGTGTGTGTGTGTGTGTGTGTGTGTGTGTGTGTGTGTGTGTGTGTGTGTGTGTCAGGAGTGACTCTCAGTGTCCAAGATTAAGGAGAGGCACCAGTAGCAGTCAATGGTGTAAACCTCTGTAGGGGCCAAAACATTTAGAAGAAAAAAAAAGTTTACAATGATGGGTACATTAAACTGCAATCTTACAAATCTGCAGGTTTTATTTTGCACACTCTGCAGATGGGTGGTGGTATGTGTATTATCTAGAGGTAACACTGAGTTTAGGTAGCAACACATTCTTAACTATTACCAAGCATGATTCGTTTGGCAAGGTGACTTGAGCATTTTTGGGAATACCTTAAATTATTAAAGACCTTTGGTGTTAGTTCTATGTGATGATAAATGTAAGAAGGGGATGTGGGTTGCCCCTCTGTTACATAAACCTTGCCAGCAGCTGCTGTACTAAAACAGCATAGAACTGGGTTATTTCTTATGACACTTAATCTCGACATTATTCAAGTTTTAAGGCACTAGAAAAAATGATGAGAAAAGTAATTATTACTCTACCCATAATGCTGTCTGTCATGTGGGCATGTTCCAGATCCGCTTTAGTCAGTATTTTGAGAATTCTTTTTTTCCCATACATCCCATGTAATGCGTTTGTTCTTTATGTAGTTTCTACATCGCAAACAGTTTTTTTTTTCTGACAGCAAAATCCATTATTTGATGCTGATCTATGCTTCTGCCCTCTGCTTGAGTGATGATGCCTTTCTGTGTCCCTATTGAGCTGCCCATCCATTGTTGAGAGATTCTTTTTCTGAATGATGGAGACAATTGAACATTGTTATTTCCTGTTAAGGTATTTACAAGCTTTTATAATATCCTTCCTACTTCCTTTCATCAGGTGTAAGCATATCAGTCCAATGAAATCTATCATCACAGTAAGTTTGGTGCAGACTGAATAGTATTTTGTATTGTTATGGACTTCCTTCAGACTGACTACATCCTGTCGTATTTATGTGTGATGAGTTTTGCAGACGGACACAGTACTGTCAGTATTCCACTAAGCATCTGTGCAAATGAATTACACTCTTCAGTTGTATTTGTGATGCAGTTTTGTATTTATATGTATGTACACAAATTGAAGAAAACAAATATAGAATGGTGCAGATGTTAGCACTGACACATCATAGGGCTTGTTTGTGTGGTTCAGTTCATGGCAGGTGGGGCTTCTCTATGAAGTCTATATGCATCAGTTTAGCAAGGAGCTCCAATCTCAGAAACAAGCTACTTATTTTATTAATAATCCTCCAGTTTGCCTATGTTTTCATATATGTGCATGTGCGTTTATTTCTGTATCCTGCAATGGACTAACATCCCATTACGTATTGACCATGTTGTACAGCTATTGCCTGCCTGGGGAAAGATCCATCTGTCTATTTGTGTTCATGAAGCATGTAAAGCAAGTATTGGAAAGTGAGACACAGGGTACAGGGTTTGATTCTTACTTTAGGTTATTGGCTAGGCTTTAAATGGCTATTCAGGGCAGTTAGCCTAGTATTCACCTGCGAACCTATAAAATTCTAATCATAAGATTAGAGATCCAGTTAAAAGGCTATGGGCAGGATTCACGAAGGCTTGCACGGAGTGTAAGAGACGTGCAACACTCCATGCAAGCCTCGCGATCCAGGAACAGCCCTAAACTCCGTGTAAGAGACCAGCTAAAACGTCTCTTACACGGACTGGGTGTGGACATGCTAAATACCTCACTTGCATCCGAAAGGTATGCAAATGAGGTATATTAGCGATCCACGAAGCAGAAACCAGTCCATGTAGGAGACGTTTTAGCTGCAGAAATGTACTCAGTTGACAACTGAGTACATTTCTGCAAAATCCGCAACGGAGCGATGTCAGCCCCAAAAAAAGGTTGCATATGATTCAGGCAGCATGCCAATGGCCAAATATGTGGCCATTGGCAAGATAACCCGATGCAAAAATATTAAAAATATGATTTTTTTTTCGGCAATCGCCGATGTTTAAACCCAGCGCAGCCCCGCGCAAACGGGCTGCGCTGTATAAAAACATAAAAGAAGGTTATAAACCCACAAATGTGGGTTTCATGCAATACATGGAATGACAATGCAGGGACCAGCAGACCAAAACCAACATGGCCACCGTGTAGTGGTTGCTAAGGGGGAAGCTGAGTCTAAGACATGTAACTAAGCATTAGTAGGCAATCTCATGTAAATGAGGGTTAGAATACTGAATCTCACAGTCGCATACCAAATGAGCACGGTCTGAGTAGTGTAAGAGATACAAAAGGGGGAGGAATAGAGTAGGAGATAGGTGACATCACAGGAGGGAATGGTAGAAAGAAATGCAGTTCATTGGAGGCCAGTGTAACATGACAGATGACAGGCACAGATCATGGAAAGAGGTGTGCCACTAGATAAGTCATGGAAAGTCAAGAAATGGAAGGTGTACACTGTTACCTACACCAAAGTTTCTTGCTGGCCGTAAGCATGCGACGCAGGCCGCAATGAAGCGCGAGTAAGGCAGTGTGCGCGCGTGTAAGGCAGTGTGAGCATGTGGGAGCGTGTTGGGAGAAGTTTAACACTGTTTGCGCGGGTGTGCGCGCGTGTAAGGCAGTCTGAGTATGTTGGAGGCTGTTGGCAGACGTGTAACGGTGTTTGCGCAGGTGTACGTGCGTTTAAACCCGAATAAGTAGAGTCTTAACCGTGTAAGCACGTGTGCGCGAGTGTAAGCCACTGTGAGCATGTTTCAGATAGTATGCAAGTTGCTCCCCCCTGAGGAAACAGAAAGGAAAAAGGAAGCAACAGAATTAATAGGAAGCTAGCAGGGATAACTGCTGAAGCTAGCAGGTGAAAATAATTAGAAGCTGGCAATTACACAGGCAGAATAGTAGCCCAGCCCAGCACTTAAAACTCTGAAAACAGTAGTGCAGGATGTTTCCATTAAGAGACACTGCAAGACAGGAGTAAGCTAATAGAAGTGAAAACTGAAAAAGCTGAACTCAGAGCAGAAATGTTAGGGGCTGCCATAGCTGTCATAATGAGACATAGGTGGCTTGCTGAGGGTGGTGACAATGCAGATGGTGCCAGACAACCCACAGTGAGGAGACGGAGAAGAGTGTACAGGCCCAGGGTCACCTACCACGGGTTACATGAGCTGGAGATAGTAGAGCGCTATAGAGTGGACAGAAAGCTCCTGCAGCAGATTGTTGAGCTGTGCAGGCCACGCCTCACACACAGAACCAACAGAGGGGAACCCATCCCAGTGGAAACCAAGGTATGTGTTGGCCTAAGAATACTAGCAACAGGTACCTTCCAGAGACCAACTGGCGATATGATGGGGATATCACAGGCATCAGCCTCCAGGGTACTACACCAGTTCCTGGATGCCATGTCAGCACATGTTGGTGATCATGTATATTTCCCCAATGCCCGTGAGGTATTGGCCAGCAATATGCGTCTCTTCCAGCAAATAGCAGAATACCCTGAGGTACTGGGTGCTATAGACTGCATGCACATATGCATCAAAGCACCAGCAGGTGAGCGGGGTAGGGCCTACATAAACTGAAAGGGCTTCCCCTCCATCAACTGCCAGGTCGTGTGTGATGCCCAGGGCATAATAATGAATGTGTGTGCTGGCTGCCCTGGGAGTTATCACGATTCCCACATCTGGCATTTGACGCAGCTGTACCAGACATTTGCCAATGGGGACATCCCACACGGACACCTAGTGGGGGATGCAGGTTATGCACTGGAGCCGTGGCTGATGACACCCATCAGAAACGCACACACACCTGAACAGGAACACCATAATGAGGCACACGCACAAACACGTAATGTGATAGAGCGTGTGTTTGGGCTGCTCAAGTCATGGTTCCGGTGTCTGGACACATCTGGTGGAGCCTTGCAGTACACACCAACTACATGTACCCAAATTGTCATGGTATGTGCTATGCTACATAATATGATCTTGCGAAAACAGCTGCAGCAGGACCAGCATAGGGCTGGGCCAAACAGCCCCCCACCATTGCCAAGGCCATCACAGGCAGAGCGTGACTCGGAGGAGGAACAACCTGAGCCTGCCCCAGTAGGCAGAAGGAGGCATGCCCAGTATGCCCTGGCCTTGGCAAAGAGGCAACGATAGCACATACACTGGCACAGTAGGAACCCTGGGAATGATACTCCTCTCTGACTCACTCATATAGTAACAGGGATGCCTAACATGACACAACCTGCTCTCAAACATGTACAGGGAGTGTAGTATGTGCATCCGACAGAGGCAGCCCTGCAGCACCACCTGAGGCATGATTGCCATGTGTCAAGCAATGTAACATCATCTAGTATATGCAAACATGAAGACCCTGCCTAACATCTCACCCTCACCAAGCATGATGCCACACTATGAAGACAAGAAGATCAAGTACAATAATCGGCTGAAGTAATGCAGTCAGTCAAAGGAGCCAATGTGTCACAGGCTGGGAAGATATGCGGAGTCTGACATGATGCACCACCTGCTAGGGTGGCATGCACCTAGCATGCCATGCCCCATGGATACTGGCAAAGGCTGTCAGTACCCACAACATGCCCTGAATAGGTAAGTCGCAAAACACACACCCAACCTCATAGGTTCTACAAGAGATAGGAACCTAGATGTAATACTACCCCATGACAGATGTACAAACAGCAAGATGTGTGCAGTGTAAATGCACACAGTAAGGAGAATGTAGATACCAGTCCTGTAATAGACAACTGGTCAAGGCTCACAGCAGCACCCTAGCACTACCAGGTCACACCTCATACTGTGCTGTACAGCCGCAAAACATGGAACAAGCTACAAAAGGAGGGTGACTAGCAAGAAATGGCAAGGATAACCACACCCCCATGTTGGTACCACAACAAGAAGCAGCATGGAATAGCCATGGTTAAATACCAATGGCTAAAACTGCCTCGCAGTAGATAGCCTGCTGCAGACCACTGTCCTAATACCAGGAACATCACCTGGCCTATGTCGGAATACAGGAATATATCAAGCCCCCCAAACCACATTATATTGCTCGACTGAAAATACCCAGATAAACACCGGTAGCATTGTACTAGCACCAACACAGTAGGGGAAAATTACCCAGATTCCATAAACCAAACTGCCCAAGAACAATGTACTACCCCCACAAGAGGGGTAAGCATACTGGATGTGATAATCAGCAACATGTGTACTGGATGGCAAGATGAGAAGTGTACCCCTCACTGGTAAGACAAGACCATAGAGTAAGCACACTGGAAATACACACCCGACCCCAGTCCCTGGCCAGAATACCACAGTGCAAAAAATGTGTAAAGTATAGGTTGCAGCCCTCAAAACCGATGTTGAATCCAGAAAAGGCCCTGTGCAAGTGCAGAACATGGGACACACCACAGAACATGTTATACAGGCATTCCATGAACACAAATAACACAAAAGTTGAGTAAAAAACCTTTATAAAACACCAACAAAGCTTTCAGGTTTAACAACCCTTTTTCAATGCATAACATCAGGTATGATAAAACACGCCTATTTATACAAACTGTCTAACATGTGACCTACAGCCATAATCACATGATAGTAAAACATTTGCTTTATAAAATATCTAAAATATCTATATATGTGTATATTAAAACATCCAAAGCAAATAAATATCTAACTATAATTTTATTTTATTTTAACCTAGTATGTTGTATCTTAGTTAAAATGGGTTTTATAGAAACACTTGCATTTAACCCTGGTTCTATATCAGCCGCTAGTCTCACTATCCATTCATACTCTTTTAAATCTAGAGTATTAGACAGTAGTAACAACAAATAGGGGTGGTGATCTGTCTAATACTCTAGATTTAAAAGAGTATGAATGGATAGTGAGACTAGCGGCTGATATAGAACCAGGGTTAAATGCAAGTGTTTCTATAAAACCCATTTTAACTAAGATACAACATACTAGGTTAAAATAAAATAAAATTATAGTTAGATATTTATTTGCTTTGGATGTTTTTAAATATGTACACATATATAGATATTTTTAGATATTTTTAGATGTTTATATAAAGCAAATGTTTTACTATCATGTGATTATGGCTGTAGGTCACATGTTAGACAGTTTGTATAAATAGGCGTGTTTTATCATACCTGATGTTATGCATTGAAAAAGGGTTGTTAAACCTGAAAGCTTTGTTGGTGTTTTATAAAGGTTTTTTACTCAACTTTTGTGTTATTTGGATTCATCTGGACCTGTCTTTACAATTGATTCCATGAACACAGCCAGGAATACTTGGAGTATGCAATCACAAATAACAACAACACACAATGCCATACACGCAGACATCTGGCATGCTGGGCTCCAGCCATTACCAAACCATGCAAGAGAATGAGGAAGATACCACATGATAGAGCAAACATAAAAAGGGAAGTAATCACTGACCAGTAGTATGGCAACAACATATGTCCACACATACAATCCACTAAGTCCAGCCACAACTAGTATAACCTATGAATCCAGAGGCAATGTGATGCCTGTACCAAGTACACAGACAACCACAACACCCCCGAATAAATACAAACATATGTGATAGATGCATCCATGTATCCAAAGCAGAGGTTGAGCTCCAACAAGCCAGTACTGTCAACACTAGTCAGGAGGAGAAGGTAACCACATACACCATGAACCCAGTCCCACATAGACCTACCACAACTGTAAACCAAACACATAAACACAGACAAGTATGCCTTGAGGCCTCAATTACAAACACACCACAGCAACAGACGCCTCCAAAGTAGATCACAAGCAACCACAACCTTCAAACATAGCACATGCAACGAATAGTACGCAAAGCTGGTGTGCCAAACAGTCACATACCCGAAGGAGAAACAAATGCCTGATACAGTCGTAATAGGTGTCTGTATAGGCAGAAACACAGCTGTCCCACTCACCAGACTGAACAAGGGAAAGGGTAGAGTAAGCTGCTTGTAGGTAGCCACAAAATGCCACGTAACACAAGTACGCAGGTCACCCCAAAGCAAGCAGGAATATGATGTACTTAATGTCCATGCTGGGGTGAATTACCTGAGATGTACCTCCCTGGTCAACAACAAATGAGACATGTATGGTCCCTCCGAGTATGTACCCCAGGGCGGGATGACACTGGCTGTGTGCAGCATCCAACCCTCACCAAGAATGATGCCACAGTACAAACACAGAATGCTCATGTTTAACAGCTGGCACAGTTACAGCTGTCAGTCCAAGAGGGTGTAATGTGTGTCCGCCGGAGATGTCAAGCATGACAAGCCATGCTGCTGTTCCAGGGATGGCTTGCACCTGTTACCCCTGGGTGTCTGGATACTGGATAAGGCCTTTGCCGCCTCCATAGAGCCGTATATAGGCAAGGCCAAAAAGACTACCCACCACCCTAGAAAACATAAGTGGTAGGAAACATAGGGGTAATGCTGCCCAATGCCAGATATGTAAACTGCAATATGCATGCCCCTGAGGCACTTCCCATAATGGAGAACATTGATGTCTGTCCAGTGACAGAAGCCTGCTGCAGGCCTAGTGATACCACACCAGCACTACTAGGTTATACCACATACCATGTGTTATGGCCCCAACACCTGCACCAAGACATCAAAGGAGGGGGAGTATCCATATGCAGCACAGACACCCATATAGCCAGGTAACTGACAATGCACAAAGCAGCGGACACCACCCATGTGCACATAACTGTAGTCAAAACTGCTGTACAGTCTGTAGCATGCGACAGACCACACTCTCACACACAAGAACCCCAGCCAGACATCCGAAGACACTGGACAGTATGGATGTCCCACCAAATACCAGACAAGGTACACAAAGTACCACATAGGTGTCAAACCATTATGTATGCAAGGAGTCATCAGGGACCTAGGGACACAGGTCGACATTAATCTGTCATGTGACAGCCACAATGCCAATGTGGCTATGAAGACTGTTGATACTGGACACTGTATCATGAAAGGATTCACACCAACATCAACAGGGGTCACTGTGCCGCTGTACTGTCCCCTTATCAGACCCACAATCTAGTACAATGACTCATATGGGATGTACCATACGTGACACCTGCAGCGGTTTGGAAGACCTCATAGTTACCCCACCAACAGGATAAAGGGTGCGAAATATATGTCATATGCTGCCTGGCTGTAGACACCCCAGATGACTGCAGTCACACACTGCCTACACAGAGGCATTGTATGTCCGTTGTACCAGGCCATGTCCAACACAGGTGTAATGGACATGCTACACCACAGGAAATCAAAGCCACTGGAGCTGTGAGAGTCACAGATGTCAACCTCAACACATAATGAAATAAGATGTGCTGGAGGGACAGATACATAACCCATAGGCCCCCCACACCCAGAAACAGGATCCCAATCCATGGTAGGCAGAGCCCCTCTCTGACACCCCTCAACAGGAATATTGCCAAGTGGATGGATGACCGTACATGTATACTGGGGGTCCCCACTGTGTCACGACCAGACAGAGGCACAGTGAAGAACCTCATAAATGGCCATAATTGAACATAGCAAGGGGTGGCGAAAAACACACACACTCTAGCTAGGCTTACCAATGGCCTAGGGTGTCTAGCCTACTATGAACCCATGAACCTATGAAGATACAACACGTACAGGACACTAAGGATAATCACAAGGCTTACCCAACTGATGGTAGGAACCATGTTGGGCATCCACAGATATGCTCCAAATCACACAGATATTACAAACAACATACCAAACACACACACATATTGCTAACATACAACCTGTCAGGTGCAGTGCAAACCACCCCCCCCCCCCGAGTGCAAAATACCTATCCCAGCACATGGTTCCCTGACATTGCAGATGCTGTGGTAACAGCCATCATCTGCAAAGCAGAACACACAGCAGCAAAGGTATGTGACGGTGTCCTGTGCTGAGGCCAACATGGACCCCAAGAGTAATGGAATGCAAAATCACACTACTGGCCAATGTCAGCCTTACCACAGGGTATGTACCCAAAGAGCAGTGTACAACAACAGTGGTCCATCACAACAAAGGGGTTGCCTGAATGGATACTCCAAACTAACACCCCAGGATCCTGACAAGCTTGTTCTGCACAGCTATGGAAAGGATCAGTATGTACTGCAGACAGAAGGTTAATGTGGACCTACTGATACCGGACCCGACACACTGTGGCTGTTGTAACTGCAGAACCGGCCCCTAAACATGTCTGACCCATTTGAAGCAGTCATTAAGGTCAGTGATGAGGGCTATGTGGTCCACACAGTGTAGCTGGACCATGCACATGCTTCTAGACCATACCGTACGTGTTCAGTATGGATATGTTCACCAGCTTAAATATACACCCCTATGTCAGTAGAGGGGTTGCAAAGCAGACCAAGGACAGAACTGACATGGTCAGACATGCTGCATCCATGCCAGACTACAAAGCGGATATGAGTGGCATCCCACAAGGCCTGGTCTTGTCCCCCCCACCCCCATTCTGTATACATGTCCCATAGGTATAGGCCAACATGGAAGGACTGTGACTGAGCATGTATGCAGACGAGTACAAACAGCCCACCGTATCCGACCCCCAGCTGACACAAGAAACCCACAAAAGGGCCACCCACAAACAAACAACTGTAGCCATAGCCAAGTCAGCAAGCTAATCGCAGAAATGTGTATAGACAACCACTGTGGATATACAGTAAGTGCCCACAAAATACCACACAGGTGTTAACCCATGAGGCACCCAACATGTAATGTGAGACCTGGGTACAAAAGGTGATAAATAACCTGCACTGGACAAACGTGTCTGTAGTGTTCACAGAAACATGTACCATATACCTACCCAAACATGAAGGCTGGCAGATGTAGATAAGGGGAAACCACTCTGGCTCTGCAGCCATCCTCCATCAGCATCACAACTGACTACAATAGCCCTTGTGGGATTTACCACAGCAGACACCTCCAACGACTGTAAAGTCCACAACAGTACCCCACCAGGGGTAGCAAAGAGCCTGAACAGATGCCATGTGTTGCCTGAGGAAACAAACTGCAGCCCCACACACGTCCATCCTTCCTGGCTACAGGAAAGCTGTGCCTGATGTATGATGCCATGTCCAACCTGGAATGAATGAACATGTTGCACCTTGTACAATCTGAATGGCAGTGAGCTATGCACATGAGAGACCTGAACCCCAGCACTGACATACATAGGACAAGCTGTACAGAATGATCCATAACACAGAAGGCACCCCCACACTGCAGTAAACTCCTGGTACAGGGCAGCCAGAGTGCCACATATCGACACCCCTCAAGAGGCATCCTGATGAGTGTATGGGAGATGGTAGGCTACCCTGGGTATCACTGTTATGTCACAGGTAGACAGAGGCACAGTATACCAACCATGACATATGTAATGGCAAACTCCAGTTACAATGTGTGTCAAAGGACAAGCACACCCTGTGACTACCATCAGCAATGGCCTACAGAACATCGCTAGTGTTTGCCAATTCCCACCCATGTTGTGGAATACACTAGCAATGTTGGACGAGCCTGGTGTAGGTAGTCCATATCTGAACATATTGCAACATGGTCATATGTGCACAACTGGCCCCTACACAGTCTGTCGTGCTCACTATGAAGATGTCAAGCGGTGATAGGACTAAAGCCCAGGATACTGTCCACTACAGTGAAATACCGAACCAGTACACTATACGGTACTACAGTGTTAGGTCATTATGAAAGTATGTTGAGAACTGTCTGCAAAGTATCCCATGCAATTCCTGCAGGCACAGTATTATCCCTGTTGTAGCAGACACGAAGCAGTTGGCCAGTTAGTACACAACATGACACCCAGCACACAATCATAAACGTGATAATGATGAAGGTCACACACACCCAAATATGTGTTGGACTTCAGAGTACAACATATGGAAAGCTCACACTGGGCATGCTCGCACACTTTGATAAATGAGGCATATGTCAGACAACATGACATGGAAAGGCTGAACTGGGCATGCTCACACACTTAGGCCATATCTCTGTGTAGCAGTTGGCCACACATATCTGGTATTTGTACGTGTCAGTCCAGGAACCAACCACAACACAGCAATCAGCCCAGTGCACACAGTAAATGACCACAGAGACATAAGTGATATAGTGGATCGCTGTCATATGCAAACATCTGCCACAGATACACAAGTTGTTCATAGGAACAAGGAATGCTATGGCAATAAAGACCTGCAAACAGTAGAACAGCACAACAAATATTGTGCATCCGACAATTGAACATATGGGTGTAGAGGTCAATACTAGGCTTCTTGCCCCAGGGAATGGCAGCTCAGCCTGAGTGTGCTTGGCATCTGCATCCCCAGGATAGTAGGCTACCATGCCACTGTAAAGTAGGTCACAGAAGGCGATATGTGAGGCTAGTGAGCTGTGCCTCTGTCAAGCAGGGGCACCGTGGAGGTCTCAGGGATTGAATGTGCTAAGCCACAGCCATGTTGTCGGTGTGTGCTATGAGAGGGTTGCTGAAGATCTCTGACAGTAGGTGTCCGTCAATAACAGACTGAGGGGAGCCCTACCTGCATTCTCTGGACGATTCCACTGTCAACACTGTGTTGTAATGAGTATGTGTGAAAGAAGTGCCGTGCTGGAACCGTCTACAGATGTCCTCCCTCTGTGGGTTACAGCTCTGCAATGTAGTAGGTCGCTCTGTCTGTTGAACGGCGCATATATGGCCGGTGTACAGCTGACAGGTGTCTTGTTGTGGAACAGTCATGGGTATATGTGGGATGGCATGACCAATGCAAACTGTACACATGCTCATAGGATGCAAGTG
The DNA here is from genome assembly GCF_019279795.1 of Protopterus annectens. NCBI lineage: Eukaryota > Metazoa > Chordata > Ceratodontiformes > Protopteridae > Protopterus > Protopterus annectens. Next base: position 1,528,461,282 of record NC_056729.1, read on the forward strand.
TCAAGGATTATGCTGAGTGGCCAGTATAGTCCTCCAGCATGGGTCCTCTGAAGTCATCCACCCCAGTCTACACAAGTGTAGAGTCTGCTTGTGCTAAACACAGTTTGTGTGCAGTGACAACCTTGCCTGGGGGTGGAGATGAGATATGGATGTCCAGGGAAAGGTGGACATGGGCAGGTATCAACAATGGTGGTCTACCTCTGGTGTGGAACAGTGAGTACCCACGTTGCAGATGGACAGGTGCAATATGTATTAACCCATGTGGCTGTGGTGTGTGGTTCTGCCATAGCACATGGACCCACAAATTGTAGTGGCGGTAGGGTAAAGTGGTAGAGGCCTGAGTAATTCTCACACACAATATGCCTGTACCTGCTGTTGACAACTGGGATGGTGTATGTGAATACCTGCATATCCTAGCACTGTTCCCAGGGAAGCTAAGTGTGTGTCCTGGATGTGGGTGTGGTGTGCTGGACTGGTTGCGTTGTGTGTTACAGGTCCTGTGGTCCCAAAGCATGGTATAGAACATAACCTGCCAGTGCGATGTGCATATCTGACCCTGATGTAGGTGGCTGCAAATGCATATATATGCCATCCCCCACCTGACAGGTAGTACGACATCTACAAACCTCTGTGGAAATGAAGATGTCAGCAACCTAGAAATACTACAGGTGCAGAACACATGCCCAGTAATTCGGATAGTGTGCCCTGCTAATGCTTCGCCCTCAAGTGTCATAATATAGTTAGATAGGGGTTCGAATCCTGCAAATGCTCAGTGTGTGTGTGTATGTGTGTGGGTGAGTGAGGTTTGTGTGTGTGAAAGGCTGTGAGAGGGAAATGTTCCTTTGGGCAACTGGGAGAACACACTACAGGATGCACACTCCCCTTTCTAAACGCAGATGATGTCAGCACCCTATAAGTACAGCAGGAGAAGGGAAGCCTCCCAGTAATGTGAATAGCGTGCTCTGCTAATGCATCCGTCTCAAGTGTCATAACATAGTTAGGTAGTGGTTTGAATCCTGTAAATGGCAAGTGTGTGTGTTTGGATGAGGGGGGGGTTATTGTGTGTGTGTGAATATGTATGAGGGAAATGCTCCTTTTGGCAACTGGGAGAACACACTACAGGATGCACACGCCCCTTTCTAAACACAGATGATGTCAGCACCCTATAAGTACAGCAGGAGAAGGGAAGACTCCCAGTAATGTGAATAGCGCGCTCTGCTAATGCATCCGTCTTAAGTGTCATAACATAGTTAGGTAGTGGTTTGAATCCTGCAAATGGCAAGTGTGTGTGTTTGGATGAGGGGGGGTTATTGTGTGTGTGTGAATATGTATGAGGGAAATGTTCCTTTTGGCAACTGGGAGAACACACTACAGGATGCACACGCCCCTTTCTAAACACAGATGATGTCAGCACCCTATAAGTACAGCAGGAGAAGGGAAGATTCCCAGGAATGTGAATAGCGCGCTCTGCTAATGCATCCGTCTTAAGTGTCATAACATAGTTAGGTAGTGGTTTGAATCCTGCAAATAGCAAGTGTGTGTGTTTGGATGAGGGGGGTTATTGTGTGTGTGTGAATATGTATGAGGGAAATGTTCCTTTTGGCAACTGGGAGAACACACTACAGGATGCACACACCCCTTTCTAAACACAGATGATGTCAGCACCCTATAAGTACAGCAGGAGAAAGGAAGCCTCCCAGTAATGCGAATAGCGCGCTCTGCTAATGCATCCGTCTTAAGTGTCATAACATAGTTAGGTAGTGGTTTGAATCCTGCAAATGGCAAGTGTGTGTGTTTGGATGAGGGGGGGTTATTGTGTGTGTGTGAATATGTATGAGGGAAATGTTCCTTTTGGCAACTGGGAGAACACACTACAGGATGCACACACCCCTTTCTAAATACAGATGATGTCAGCACCCTATAAGTACAGCAGGAGAAAGGAAGCATCCCAGTAATGCGAATAGCGCGCTCTGCTAATGCATCCGTCTTAAGTGTCATAACATAGTTAGGTAGTGGTTTGAATCCTGCAAATAGCAAGTGTGTGTGTTTGGTTGAGGGGGGGGGTTATTGTGTGTGTGTGAATATGTATGAGGGATGTGCCCCTTTTGGCAACTGGGAGAACACACTACAGGATGCACACTCCCCTTTCTAAACACAGATGATGTCAGCACCCTATAAGTACAGCAGGATAAGGAAAGCCTCCCAGTAATGTGAATAGCGCGTTCTGCTAATGCATTTGTCTCAAGTGTCATAACATAGTTAGGTAGTGGTTTGAATCCTGCAAATGCCAGGTGTGTGCATTTGGATGGGGGGGATTATTGTGTGTGTGCGATATGTATGAGACAAATGTTCCTTTTGGCAACTGGGAGAACACACTACAGGATGCACACACCCCTTTCTAAACACAGATGATGTCAGCACCCTATAAGTACAGCAGGAGAAGGGAAGACTCCCAGTAATGTGAATAGCGCGCTCTGCTAATGCATCCGTCTTAAGTGTCATAACATAGTTAGGTAGTGGTTTGAATCCTGCAAATGGCAAGTGTGTGTGTTTGGATGAGGGGGGGTTATTGTGTGTGTGTGAATATGTATGAGGGAAATGTTCCTTTTGGCAACTGGGAGAACACACTACAGGATGCACACGCCCCTTTCTAAACACAGATGATGTCAGCACCCTATAAGTACAGCAGGAGAAGGGAAGATTCCCAGGAATGTAAATAGCGCGCTCTGCTAATGCATCCGTCTTAAGTGTCATAACATAGTTAAGTAGTGGTTTGAATCCTGCAAGTGTGTGTGTTTGGAAGAGGGGGGGTTATTGTGTGTGTGTGAATATGCATGAGGAAAATGTTCCTTTTGGCAACTGGGAGAACACACTACAGGATGCACACACCCATTTCTAAACACAGATGATGTCAGCACCCTATAAGTACAGCAGGAGAAAGAAAGCCTCCTAGTAATGTGAATAGCGCACTCTGCTAATGCATCCGTCTTAAGTGTCATAACATAGTTAGGTAGTGGTTTGAATCCTGCAAATAGCAAGTGTGTGTGTTTGGATGAGGGGGGGTTATTGTGTGTGTGTGAATATGTATGAGAGAAATGTTCCTTTTGGCAACTGGGAGAACACACTACAGGATGCACACACCCCTTTCTAAACACAGATGATGTCAGCACCCTATAAGTACAGCAGGAGAAAGGAAGCCTCCCAGTAATGCGAATAGCGCGCTCTGCTAATGCATCCGTCTTAAGTGTCATAACATAGTTAGGTAGTGGTTTGAATTCTGCAAATAGCAAGTGTGTGTGTTTGAATGAGGGGGGTTATTGTGTGTGTGCGAATATGTATGAGGGAAATGTTCCTTTTGGCAACTGGGAGAACACACTACAGGATGCACACGCCCCTTTCTAAACACAGATGATGTCAGCACCCTATAAGTACAGCAGGAGAAGGGAAAACTCCCAGTCATGTGAATAGCGCGCTCTGCTAATGCATCCGTCTTAAGTGTCATAACATAGTTAGGTAGTGGTTTGAATCTTGCAAATGGCAATGTGTGTGTTTGGATGAGGGGGGGTTATTGTGTGTGTGTGAATATGTATGAGGGAAATGTTCCTTTTGGCAACTGGGAGAACACACTACAGGATGCACACGCCCCTTTCTAAACACAGATGATGTCAGCACCCTATAAGTACAGCAGGAGAAGGAAAAGACTCCCAGTAATGTGAATAGCGCGCTCTGCTAATGCATCCGTCTTAAGTGTCATAACATAGTTAGGTAGTGGTTTGAATCCTGCAAATGGCAAGTGTGTGTGTTTGGAGGAAGGGGGGGTTATTGTGTGTGTGTGAATATGTATGAGGGATGTGCCCCTTTTGGCAACTGGGAGAACACACTACAGGATGCACACACCCCTTTCTAAACACAGATGATGTCAGCACCCTATAAGTACAGCAGGAGAAGGAAAGACTCCCAGTAATGTAAATAGCGCGCTCTGCTAATGCATCCGTCTTAAATGTCATAACATAGTTAGGGAGTGGTTTGAATCCTGCAAATGGCAAGTGTGTGTGTTTGGATGAGGGGGGGTTATTGTGTGTGTGTGAATATGTATGAGGGAAATGTTCCTTTTGGCAACTGGGAGAACACACTACAGGATGCACACACCCCTTTCTAAATACAGATGATGTCAGCACCCTATAAGTACAGCAGGAGAAAGGAAGCCTCCCAGTAATGCGAATAGCGCGCTCTGCTAATGCATCCGTCTTAAGTGTCATAACATAGTTAGGTAGTGGTTTGAATCCTGCAAATAGCAAGTGTGTGTGTTTGGATGAGGGGGGTTATTGTGTGTGTGCGAATATGTATGAGGGATGTGCCCCTTTTGGCAACTGGGAGAACACACTACAGGATGCACACTCCCCTTTCTAAACACAGATGATGTCAGCACCCTATAAGTACAGCAGGATAAGGAAAGCCTCCCAGTAATGCGAATAGCGCGTTCTGCTAATGCATTCGTCTCAAGTGTCATAACATAGTTAGGTAGTGGTTTGAATCCTGCAAATGCCAGGTGTGTGCATTTGGATGGGGGGGGATTATTGTGTGTGTGCAGATATGTATGAGAGAAATGTTCCTTTTGGCAACTGGGAGAACACACTACAGGATGCACACGCCCCTTTCTAAACACAGATGATGTCAGCACCCTATAAGTACAGCAGGAGGGAGCCCCATAGATGCGTACTCTAGATGTGTCAACTATATTTTGGGGGCAAAACTTTTTGGGGGAAGAAAAAAAAAAAACAAAAAACCCCAAAGGAAAATCAACACCCCCCCTTTTTTCCCCAAAAACAA